>NW_026606256.1:0-7500 GCF_029834395.1 Sorex fumeus | reverse complement strand
TTCCTTCCTTCCTCCCTCCCTCCCTCCCTTCCTCCCTCCCTTCTTTCCTTTCTCCTTTTCCTCAGTGTCCAGGCATGACTCCTGATTCTGCGCTCAGAAATCACTCCCGACAGAGGCCAAGGGACCATGCCTGGTGCCAGGGAGTGAAACTGGGTTGGCCATGTGCCAGGCAAGCGCCTTCCCTGCCGTACCCTCTTCCTGCCCAGAGCATACTCATCCATTCCGAAGATGCTGGAGATCAAACCCAGGGGATGACTCAGTCGTAGGGCATCTGTCTTACACATGTGAGACTCGGGGTTCTGTTCTCAAACCACAGACACAGAATAACAAGGCCTCCCCCAGGCGTGGCTGATGCCATCCTGCAGACCTACCCCACCCGCATGTGCTTGCTCTCCCACTGCTAAAAGGCTCAGGCAGAGAACCAAGTCTAACTGTGCTATATACGATACATGAAGTCTCTTATATGCAAGACTGTGATGGTGAAGAAGTAAGTGTGAAGTGGGCAGGCCCTAATCTGAGTAATGAGAAGGGGAAACAGCTCTGGCATCAGGGAGAGGATGCTGTGAGACAGGAAGAACCAGGGTGGTGGAGAGAGAGTTCAGTGTTGGTAAGTGAGCCGTAAGTTTTCTACTCTACAGACTTCTCTGAAGACGAGACGGAGCAAAAGAGGTGTGAACAGTGGTGAGAAAGGAGTGACAGGTACAGGGAAACAGCACAGGCAACAAAACACTCCGCACTGATGTGGCGAGAAAGGGATCCTCCTTCACTGCTGGTGGGAATGCCGACTGGTTCAGCCCTTTTGAAAAACAGTATGGACGATTCTCAAAAAATTAGAAATTGAGCTCCCATTTGACCCAGCAATACCACTCCTGGGAATATATCCCAGAGAAGCAAAAAAAAAAAAAAGGGGGAATGCCCTGCCACAGAGGCAGGGTGGGATGGGGGGATGGAGGGTGGGAGGGATATTGGGATCAGTGGTGGTGGAAAATGGGCACTGGTGGAGGGATGGATATTTGATCATTGTATAATTGAAACCCAAGCACAAAAATTTGTAAGTCTACAACTGTACCTCATGGTGTTTCACTAATAAAAATTAAAATAAAAAATACTCTTCACACTTAGGAGAAAATCCAACAGAAAAAAATGACAAACAATAAAATGCCACTGAAGATGAGTGAAGTCATGGGCACACAAATTAAGAGGCTATGCGCTTACAGGGCTAAGGGAAGAATAGGGATACTTGCTGGCAGTTGAGGTGTCAGAGCAGAGACAG
Source organism: Sorex fumeus (assembly GCF_029834395.1). NCBI lineage: Eukaryota > Metazoa > Chordata > Mammalia > Eulipotyphla > Soricidae > Sorex > Sorex fumeus. The sequence goes on along the minus strand of NW_026606256.1, from coordinate 6,227 downwards.
CCACAATGAGACAAAGAAAGTAGAGTGAGAGCACGTGGGCAGATGCAGCAAAGCGTCAGCCAGAAAGAGGTGAGCTAGTGCAAAGAAGGATGCACCAGCCTCAGACCCCTCATCACATCAGAAGACAGATTTCATTTCTACTTGACTTACCTTGTGTAGTTGAGAGAATAGGAGCTGAACTTGGGCTGACCTTGGTCTCAGTGGTAGAACTGACAAGAGAAGTAGTTCTGTTGATAGGAGGCAGTGCTGTGGAGGAGCTGGGTGTCGAGCTGGGTCCCAGATTGGGTGTTGCGTTACTGGTGGAGGTCGAGTTGCTGGGTGTCGAGGTGGGTCCCACACCGGTTGTTGCATAATTGGGTGATGTTGAGTTGCTGGGTGTCGAGGTGGGTCCCACACTGGTTGTTGCGTTATTGGGTGATGTTGAGTTGCTGGGTGTCAAGGTGGGTCCCACACTGGTTGTTGCATTATTGGGTGGTGTTGAGTTGCTGGGTGTCAAGGTGGGTCCCACACTGGTTGTTGCGTTATTGGGTGGTGTCGAGTTGCTGGGTGTCGAGGTGGGTCCCACACTGGTTGTTGCATTATTGGGTGGTGTTGAGTTGCTGGGTGTCGAGGTGGGTCCCACACTGGTTGTTGCGTTATTGGGCAACGTCGAGTTGCTAGGTGTCGAGGTGGGTCCCACACTGGTTGTTGCATAATTGGGTGTAGTTGAGTTGCTGGGTGTCGAGGTGGGTCCCACACTGGTTGTTGCATCATTGGGTGATGTCGAGTTGCTAGGTGTCGAAGTGGGTCCCACACTGGTTGTTGCATAATTGGGTGGAGTTGAGTTGCTGGGTGTCGAGGTGGGTCCCACACTGGTTGTTGCATTATTGGGTGATGTTGAGTTGCTAGGTGTCGAAGTGGGTCCCACACTGGTTGTTGCATAATTGGGTGGAGTTGAGTTGCTGGGTGTTGACGTGGGTCCCACACTGGTTGTTGCATTATTGGGTGATGTTGAGTTGCTAGGTGTCGAAGTGGGTCCCACACTGGTTGTTGCGTTATTGGGTGGTGTTGAGTTGCTGGGTGTCAAGGTGGGTCCCACAATGGTTGTTGCATAATTGGGTGGAGTTGAGTTGCTGGGTGTCGAGGTGGGTCCCACACTGGTTGTTGCGTTATTGGGTGGTGTTGAGTTGCTAGGTGTCGAAGTGGGTCCCACACTGGTTGTTGCATTATTGGGTGGTGTTGAGTTGCTGGGTGTCAAGGTGGGTCCCACACTGGTTGTTGCGTTATTGGGTGGTGTTGAGTTGCTGGGTGTCGAGGTGGGTCCCACACTGGTTGTTGCATTATTGGGTGATGTTGAGTTGCTAGGTGTCGAGGTGGGTCCCACACTGGTTGTTGCGTTATTGGGTGGTGTTGAGTTGCTGGGTGTCAAGGTGGGTCCCACAATGGTTGTTGCATAATTGGGTGGAGTTGAGTTGCTGGGTGTCGAGGTGGGTGCCACACTGGTTGTTGCGTTATTGGGTGGTGTCGAGTTGCTGGGTGTTGAGGTGGGTCCCACACTGGTTGTTGCATTATTAGGTGATGTCGAGTTGCTAGGTGTCGAGGTGGGTGCCACACTGGTTGTTGCGTTATTGGGTAATGTTGAGTTACTGGGTGTCGAGGTTGTTCCCACACTGGTTGTTGCGTTATTGGGTGATGTTGAGTTGCTGGGTGTTGAGGTGGGTCCCACACTGGTTGTTGCATAATTGGGTGGAGTTGAGTTGCTGGGTGTCGAGGTGGATCCCACACTGGTTGTTGCATTATTGGGTGATGTTGAGTTGCTAGGTGTCAAAGTGGGTCCCACACTGGTTGTTGCATAATTGGGTGGAGTTGAGTTGCTGGGTGTCGAGGTGGGTCCCACACTGGTTGTTGCATTATTGGGTGATGTTGAGTTGCTAGGTGTCGAAGTGGGTCCCACACTGGTTGTTGCATTATTGGGTGGTGTTGAGTTGCTGGGTGTCGAGGTGGGTGCCACACTGGTTGTTGCGTTATTGGGTGATGTTGAGTTGCTGGGTGTCGAGGTGGGTCCCACACTGGTTGTTGCGTTATTGGGCGGTGTCGAGTTGCTGGGTGTTGACGTGGGTCCCACACTGGTTGTTGCATTATTGGGTGATGTTGAGTTGCTAGGTGTCGAGGTGGGTCCCACACTGGTTGTTGCGTTATTGGGTGGTGTTGAGTTGCTGGGTGTCAAGGTGGGTCCCACAATGGTTGTTGCATAATTAGGTGGAGTTGAGTTGCTGGGTGTCGAGGTGGGTCCCACACTGGTTGTTGCATTATTGGGCAATGTCGAGTTGCTAGGTGTCGAGGTGGGTCCCACACTGGTAGTAGCGTTATTGGGTGGTGTCGAGTTGCTGGGTGTTGAGGTGGGTCCCACACTGGTTGTTGCGTTATTGGGTGGTGTCGAGTTGCTGGGTGTTGAGGTGGGTCCCACACTGGTTGTTGCATTATTAGGTGATGTCGAGTTGCTAGGTGTCGAGGTGGGTGCCACACTGGTTGTTGCGTTATTGGGTGATGTTGAGTTACTGGGTGTCGAGGTTGTTCCCACACTGGTTGTTGCGTTATTGGGTGATGTTGAGTTGCTGGGTGTCGAGGTGGGTCCCACACTGGTTGTTGCATAATTGGGTGGAGTTGAGTTGCTGGGTGTCGAGGTGGATCCCACACTGGTTGTTGCATTATTGGGTGATGTTGAGTTGCTAGGTGTCGAAGTGGGTCCCACACTGGTTGTTGCATAATTGGGTGGAGTTGAGTTGCTGGGTGTCGAGGTGGGTCCCACACTGGTTGTTGCATTATTGGGTGATGTTGAGTTGCTAGGTGTCGAAGTGGGTCCCACACTGGTTGTTGCATTATTGGGTGGTGTTGAGTTGCTGGGTGTCGAGGTGGGTGCCACACTGGTTGTTGCGTTATTGGGTGATGTTGAGTTGCTAGGTGTCGAGGTGGGTCCCACACTGGTTGTTGCGTTATTGGGTGGTGTCGAGTTGCTGGGTGTTGAGGTGGGTCCCACACTGGTTGTTGCGTTATTGGGTGGTGTCGAGTTGCTGGGTGTTGAGGTGGGTCCCACACTGGTTGTTGCATTATTAGGTGATGTCGAGTTGCTAGGTGTCGAGGTGGGTGCCACACTGGTTGTTGCGTTATTGGGTGATGTTGAGTTACTGGGTGTCGAGGTTGTTCCCACACTGGTTGTTGCGTTATTGGGTGATGTTGAGTTGCTGGGTGTCGAGGTGGGTCCCACACTGGTTGTTGCATAATTGGGTGGAGTTGAGTTGCTGGGTGTCGAGGTGGATCCCACACTGGTTGTTGCATTATTGGGTGATGTTGAGTTGCTAGGTGTCGAAGTGGGTCCCACACTGGTTGTTGCATAATTGGGTGGAGTTGAGTTGCTGGGTGTCGAGGTGGGTCCCACACTGGTTGTTGCATTATTGGGTGATGTTGAGTTGCTAGGTGTCGAAGTGGGTCCCACACTGGTTGTTGCATTATTGGGTGGTGTTGAGTTGCTGGGTGTCGAGGTGGGTGCCACACTGGTTGTTGCGTTATTGGGTGATGTTGAGTTGCTAGGTGTCGAGGTGGGTCCCACACTGGTTGTTGCGTTATTGGGTGGTGTCGAGTTGCTGGGTGTTGACGTGGGTCCCACACTGGTTGTTGCATTATTGGGTGATGTTGAGTTGCTAGGTGTCGAGGTGGGTCCCACACTGGTTGTTGCGTTATTGGGTGGAGTTGAGTTGCTGGGTGTCGAGGTGGGTCCCACACTGGTTGTTGCATTATTGGGCAATGTCGAGTTGCTAGGTGTCGAGGTGGGTCCCACACTGGTTGTTGCGTTATTGGGTGGAGTTGAGTTGCTGGGTGTCGACATGGGACCCACACTGGTTGTTGCGTTATTGGGCAATGTCGAGTTGCTAGGTGATGATGTGGGTCCCACACTGGTTGTTCCATTTTTCGGTGGTGTTGAGTTACTAGGTGTTGAGGTGGGTCCCACACTGGTTGTTGTGTTATTGGGTGGAGTTGAGTTGCTAGGTGTCGAGGTGGGGCCCACACTGTTTGTTATGTTACTGAGTGATTTAAAGTTGCTGGGTGTGGAGGCGGTTCCCACACTGGAGGTTTTGTTATTGGTGTGGAGTGCTGATCTCTTCCCCACACTCCTTGTCATGGTAGCCTTTTTCAGGGAGTCATTGGCATTATTACCTGGGGTGCTGTTGTTATTATCATCGCTTTTGGTAGATTTGTCAGTCCCATTTGATGACACGGATATCTTGCCCAGAAGCACCCATGCCTTTTCCAGGTCATCAGTAGCTGTCGGGGTCCTGGAAGCTGTAATGAGTCTGGGTGAATCAGAAGCCTCTTAACTCGGGGACATTAACAGACGCATTGGAGAAATTCTGATTCATATTTGGATCTGGGTTCCACCAGGGGTGGGTAACATTCCTCGGTGTCCTTCCCTCTGCCTTCAGAATGTTAGGCTTCGGATATGACCCCACCCCCTCACCTCGGCAGGTCCCCTATGTAGAGGAGTATTTTGAGGTTCCGGAAACCAAACCCCTGGAACCTGACGACTCCCCCCGCTGCCTGCTTCCTGGGGTTTCCTGCCCTCTGGTCCCGGCTCCCCAGACCCTCACCTGTGGCCCTGCTGTGTCCCCGCTCCCAGGTGCTGTTCGCCTTGAGCTGCTTCTCAGGGATCCATTCTTCTGTTCCCCAAGGGAGTCTGTCTTCACTGAGACCTGTCCGAGGAAGGAAATTTGCTTCTTGGACTGGCCCTGCCACCCTTTGAGTTTCTCTCCATGCTCTAGGTTCCCCTCCTCGCTCTGAAAAGGGCCCCCGAAGCTGCAATACAGCCTGGAAATGGAGTGTCAGGGTCTCATCTGCACATGGAACACATGGGGTTGGAGTGAGGCCAGGGTGAGATTTGGGGAGCTTGGCTGTAGGTGACCCAGGAGGTCTCCACCCAATACTGCAGAGGCCCTTTGAGGTATTTATCTGGTATCTTTGGGGTGACAGGTCGCTAAAGCATTTGAACATCACCCCTGCAGGCCTGGCAGCAGTACTTGCCACCAGACCTGGATGCTGGAGAGGGACAGGTTAGGGTGGGGTGGAGGACAAGGGGAGTATGGAACCGAGGGAAGCCAGAGCCCCAACTTCCACATGCAGAGATTCACCTGCTCCCCTGCCGGAAAGCTCAGCAGCACACACATTGGGGGTGGGGGGGCACCTCTCTGGCCAGTGCTGACAACCCCGAACTTAACGCAAATCTCAGCCTCCTTCAAACATCCAGCCTTGGGGCTAAGCGATAGTCCAGAGGGGAGGACACTTGCCTTCAGCTAACTGGATTTAATCCCTGGCATCCCATAGGGTCCCCTGAGCCCTACAACGAATAATGCTGGCTGGGACCACCCCCCAAAACATTCCAGGCTGGAAATCCAGAGAGATAATATGGTAGGCAGGGGGACTTGCCAGAATGCAGCTGCCCTGGCTCAATTCCTGGCTCTGCATATGCCCAACCCACCTCCAGCCCTGCTAGCAGCATAGAGCTGGGAGTCAGCCCCTAGTACTGCTGGGTGTGGCCCCCCAGCCAAAGCCAAAGTCCAATGAAATAAGAACAATCTCCATGTTGACAGCCTCAGCCGGGTCTGTTTCAGGATGTGCCTTATTTGCAAACCAACCAACACAGACCCAGACCCAGACCATTAAGGATGTGGTCATCTGGCCAGTGTCTCAAACAGCTAGTGTGACCCACTGTCCACAAGCCCTGCTGTCACTGTTCCCTGAACAGTGAACTGCTAGTTGCCATTAAGCTCTTCCGGGTCTCCCCAAAAACAAAAGTGGAAGAGTTTAGACACAGTGACCCACACAGAGGGACAATGGAGTACCAAGAAGACGGGGTAATGCATCTATACACCGAGAAAATGAAGATTCCATCCCAGAGTAGAGCCCAAGGCTGGCTAGGGACATCTCTACCCTGACACTTGCAGAAAACTCCTGGGTATTTCTCGGTGGTGGTTCACAGCCCAGGGAGTGGCACGGAGGGTGGGAGGGCATAAGGGCAGAGAAGTTTCTGGGGATTGCCAGGAAGACTTCCTCGAAGAGGTGAACCTTCGGATGGGGTTGGGTCTCCAGATCTTTGTTTCTTCCTGCTGTTGGAGGGGGTCAGAGGCTGTACCCACGGGGGTCAGGGCTTGGCCAGAGAGAGAGCACCCCGTGAGCTCTGCAGAGACACAGGGTGACCA